>NC_084485.1:65071953-65076953 GCF_030035675.1 Rhineura floridana
TATTCCAGGATGGGGGATAGGGGAGGAGCTGATGGTAAACTGCCTCCCCGCTTTTCGGCTGTGAGCAGCCCTCCCTCTTCCCCCTCTCGCTCTGAGCCTGAAAGAGGGGGAGGCCTGAGAATGTCCAGGGAGGTCTCAGACTCCCCGTTGCTAAGCGACCTTATCACTGGCAGTTCCTCTGTTTCGTCTTCGCTCCAAAGGGGGAAAGTTCCTCCCCCTTCCCTCTGCCATCCATCCGAATACTCTTCTCCCAATTCTCCGGGATCCAGCTCCCCGGGATTGGGACCCCAGCTCTGCCTTCCGACACCATCCCCCCTCCCAGGCTGTGCCCCCCTCCCCTTGTCTGGCTTGGGACGGTGGGGAAAACGTTGATGGAAAAGTTTTACCAATTCTGGAGCATGCACATCAGCTGCATCTTCCCATGATCTGTCAGCCACCCCATAGCCTTTCCAGTGAATCAAGTACTGCAGCTTGTGGCGTCTGATCCTGGAATCTAAGATCTCCTCAACTTCAAACTCAAGCTGCTCATTTACCAGGAGTGGAGCTCCGGGAGGTTCCTCCGGCCGTAACTCACTGGGAGGGGCGGCTTTCGTTAAGAGGGATCGATGGAACACAGGATGTATTTTAAACGTGTCAGGCAGCTTCAGTCGGTACGCCACGGGATTGATTTGAGTTTCTATTTTGAAAGGACCCACCCTCTTGTCTTGTAATTTTCTACATTTGCCCGGCATCTGGAGGAAGTGGGTGGACAGCCATACCTGGTCTCCCGGTTGAAGGGGGGGCCCTCCTTCCTGTGCAGGTCAGCAACTCGCTTGTACTCCGTTTTGGCTTCGTTTAACTGCTGTTTCAGTGTCTGTTGCGCCGCTTGCAATTCCTTAAGGAAGTTCTCAGCTGCCGGTACCAGCATTCCTTCTGAGCTGCTTGGAAAGACTTTAGGATGGAATCCATAATTAGCGAAGAACGGGGTTTGTTGAGTGCTGGAGTGCAGAGAATTGTTGTAGGCGAACTCTGCAAAATGCAAATATGATACCCAGTCAGTCTGTTGATAGGACACATAACTTCGTAAATATCTTTCCAAAACGGCGTTCAAGCGTTCCGTCTGCCCATCTGTCTGGGGGTGATGGGCGGAGGAGAGTTTTAATTCCGTCTGCAACTGTTTCCACATTGCTCTCCAAAATTTGGCTGTGAACTGAGTTCCTCGGTCTGAGACTACGCTGTTTGGCAATCCATGCAGCCGGTAGACTTCTTTTATGAATAACTTGGCCGTTTCTTTAGCCTCTAAGGCCCCTGCACAAGGAAGAAAGTGTAACATTTTGGTAAGTAGATCCACCACTACTAAGATGGCTGTCATTCCTTGGGACTTGGGTAGATCAGTTATAAAATCCATGGAGAGGTCCTTCCAGGGTTCGTGTGGGACAGGCAACGGTTGTAACAGTCCTGCTGGTGTCCCTGTTTGTGTTTTTGTCCGCAGACAGACAGAGCAGGACTTTACATAACTCTCAATATCCCGATGCATTTTAGGCCACCAGAAGTCCTTGGCCATGTTCTGAATGGTCTTGTAAATCCCAAAGTGTCCCGCTGTGATGGAATCATGACACTGGCGTAGGATTCTGAGCCTTAATTCCCCTTCTGGCACATATCTGGCGGTTTTGAACCATAACAGTCCATTTCTCCAGTGAAAGGTTACTTCTGAGTCTTGACCTTGTCCCGTCTCCTGCTGATATTTTAGCATGTCTGCATCTTCTTGTTGTGCCTTTTTGAGTTCCTCTTCCCATGAAGGCTGGCATACTCCCAACGTTAATTTCTCTGGCGGGATTACATACTGAGGCTGGTCCTCGGATTCACTTTCTTTGTATTGTGGCTGTCTGGATAAGGCATCCGCTCTCTGGTTTTTGGCTTGGGCATGGTAAGTAATCTGGAAGTTAAACCTAGTGAAGAACTGGGACCATCTTATCTGTCTCTGGTTCAGCTTTCTGGCTGTTTGGAGGCTTTCAAGATTCTTGTGGTCGGAGCGCACTTCAATTTGATAAGAGGTCCCCTCTAGGTATTGTCTCCAGTTTTCAAAAGAGTCCTTGATGGCCAGCAGCTCCTTCTCCCAAACTGTGTAGTTCTTCTCTGCAGGCTTTAACTTCCGAGAGAAGTACGCACAGGGGTGCAGCTCCTTCCCTTCTTGGTCTAATTGTAGCAGGACTCCCCCGATGGCAAAATCTGAAGCATCTGCTTCCACTACGAAAGGGCGGTTCGGATCAGCAAAGCGCAGAATGGGCTCAGTAGCAAACCTTCTCTTCAGCTCCTCAAAGGCCTCGGTGGCGTCCTCTGTCCATTGAAACTTCTTCTTCCCCTTAAACAGTCAGTCAGAGGAGCTGTTAATTTGGAAAACCCTGGAATGAACTTTCTGTAATAATTGGCAAACCCCAAAAACCGTTGTACATCCTTTTTGGTGACAGGTTGGCCCCAGTCCAATATGCAACTTACTTTCCCTGGGTCCATCTCCACGCCTTCCACTGAGATTCGATATCCAAGGAAGTCTAGAGACTTGAGGTCAAATCCACATTTCTCTAATTTAGCATACAGGTGATTTTCTCTCAGTCTCTTCAACACCGTCTTCACATGCTGGTCGTGGTCTTCCTGGTTCTTTGAGAACACCAGGATATCATCTAAGTAACAGATTACATACGTGTCCAACAAGTCTCTAAACACGTCGTTCATGAATTTTTGAAAAATTCCTGGACTTCCACAAAGCCCGAACGGCATGACCAGGTATTCATACTGTCCGTAAGCGGTCAAGAATCCTGTTTTCCATTCATCTCCCTCCTTCATTCTGATCAGATTGTACACTCCTCTCAAATCCAACTTCGTGAAGATTTTTGCAGAGCGCAGTCGGTCCAGCAACTCTGAGATCAGGGGCAGCGGGTAGCTGTTGGGGATGGTGATCTGGTTCAATGCGCGATAGTCGTTACAGGGTCTGAGTTCCCCCCCCTTCTTTTTCACAAACGATAGTGGCGCTCCAGCAGGGGATTGTGAGGGGCGTATGAATCCTCGCCTCAGATTTTTATCCAGGAATTCCTTCAGGGCCTCCCTCTCATTCTCTGTGAGAGAGTAGATTCTCCCTGATGGGATGCTGGCTCCTGGCACTAGATCAATCGCACAGTCGTAAGGGCGGTGGGGGGGTAAAGTCTCTGCCTCTTTTTCATCAAACACATCTTTGAATTCTTCATACTTTGGCGGCAGGGTCACTTGCTCAATCTCTTGCACTGCCCCCGCTAAGGTGTTCTTGATTCCTTCAGGTTGACAGTTCTCCTGGCAATACTGTGAGGTGAACCACACCACCGCCTCCTTCCAACTTATTTTGGGTTCATGCTTTGCTAGCGCCAGGGCATTCCAGAATCACCTCAAAGTTCGAGAGATCTGACACGTATAGCGAAATGAACTCTTCGTGCCCAGGGATTTGAAGTTTCACTTCCTCCGTGGCTTGTGTCTCCCCTCCTGACTTCAGGGGTCTCCCATCGATAGTCTCCACAGCTAGGGGAACGTCCAGTTTCCACCAGGAAATTCCATGACGCTTGACTAACTTTGCATCAATAAAATTTGTGGAGGCTCCACTGTCAATTAAGGCAGTGGAATTAAACACCACTCCTCTGGAAGTTGTAATCCAAATAGGCAAGACCAACACCCCCTTTTGAGGGAGGTTGGATCGTTGGGGGGCCTTTATACAACGCTGCCCCCAGTCCACCGGCCTGCACGTGGACTTGGTGTTCTAGTTTCCCGACGGCTCGGCTTTCCCCCCTTTCAGTCCACAGTCTCTGGCCACATGGCCCGGCTTTGAACAATAAAAGCATAAACGTTCCCGGCGTCGTCTTTCCTTTTCTTCTTCCGACAGTCTTGGCCTAGCCCCTCCCTGTCCCTCAGTTGCATTACCTGCCATCCCTGCAGTGGGAAGGGTCTTGTTGCGGGATGCCGAGGCTGAGTATCTCGGGACCTCCTGCTTCCTTTCCAGGCGCCTTCCTTCCATCCGGTGATCTATCTGTAGGCATAGCCGGATGAGCCCTGGTAGGTCAGCGGGGGGGGAGGTCCTGGCCAACTCATCCAGGATTTCAGCATTTAATCCACTCCGGTACATAAACATCAGGGCGGCGTCATTGTAACCAGTTTCCTGGGACAGAATTTTAAAAGCGTTAGTGTACTCGGAAACAGTCCCTTTAGCTTGCTTCAGAGCGCCTAGTTGCCGCGCTACTGTTTCAGCCCTTTGCGGGTCTTGAAACATCTCGGTCATCTCCTGTATAAATCCTCTGTACCTTCCTAAGACAGTATCCTTTCTCACGAGATACGGAGTCACCCATTTTGCAGCTTCTCCCTCCAGGAGGCTAATCACGAAAGCTACTTTAGCCCCATCGTCTGGAAATTCCGTGTGCCTGACATCCAGATATAACTCACATTGAGCCACGAAGGTTGCCAACTGATCACTTTGTCCCGCGTATTTTGGGGGCAATCCAATGGGAACCTTTACTACGGCAGCTGGAGGGGCTGTTCGCATCTGGTCTATCGTGGCCTTCAAGGTTTGATTATCCGTCTTCAGCGCCTTGACTGCTGCTAGCAGGGCTTGAACATCCGTCTGCAAATCAGCTACCTTAGTCCTCAGGAGTTCCACTTCTTCCGTCTCAGAAGTGGGGTTCATCCCCCCCGCTGCTCCCTTTGACATCTTGTCCCAGTCAAGTGAAGAGAGCGTTGAGGGTGATTTAGGCGGCTCTGTCAAGCTGTCAGGCCCAGGATGTGACTCAGGAACCAGACCAACGATTGTAGTTAATTCGTGTTTTATTAGGGTAATGTCCAAACAAAGACTGCGTTTTCTCATGAAGCAATACAGGGATACAGGTCCTGTGGCATTGGGAGAAAGTTGACAGAGCAAGGGACTTCTTCCCGCCTGTTCTTTAAGAAGGGGCCAAACGGGCGCGCAATCTTTCGCTCCTCCTTAACTGCCCCTCAGGTACTGCCCGCCTTCC